>NW_023336387.1:0-479 GCF_012971845.1 Lasiodiplodia theobromae | reverse complement strand
ATATTTAGTTTAGTTTTTATTAAAATTTAAACTTATTAGTAATAAAAACTAATTAATAGTTATATATTAGTAAAATTTAATTTAGAATATCTTAATTACGCGCTATTATTTTAGTAATTTACTAATTACTATTAAAATTAATTTAAAATAGTCTAATTACGCGTTATTATTTTAGTAATTTATTAATAAAATAATTATTAAAAATAATCTATATTTATCTTAAAATTATTAAATTTAATTCTTTAGTTTAAAAGTAATTTTTCTACTAAAATCTACTATATTTAACGCGTTATATAAGTTTAATAATATTAAAATTTTTATTTTTTTTTATTATAATAATAATAGCTAAATTTAAAAATATCTAATATAGTAAAAAATAAATATTTTAATAAGAGAATATTAAGTTATATAAGTAGATAGATTATTTTAAATTACTTTTAAACTAAAAAATTAAATTTAATATTTTTATATTAAATATA
>NW_023336386.1:0-493 GCF_012971845.1 Lasiodiplodia theobromae | reverse complement strand
TATCTTCATTTACTCCCGGTTGAGACCAATTTCGTACGCGCCCATGGAATACTGTCCGCAGAGGAGCATATATTCGAACAAAACGAATTCAACCAGGTCCTCGAAAAGTTCACCGAGGAACTGGACAGAAGCATTGGGCGAGTTACGTCGAAGTGGAAGGAGCGAGGTGCGTACATGGCAATTGCAAACATTTCTAGCTTATTCGATTACGGCAGCGAGAATAACTTCCTACGCCTCGCTTTTGAGGCGCAGCTGCAAAACAAACTGCGTGGACAGCTCTCCTACGCCATGCTACCCCACAGCATACAGCTCGACCCCCGGACTGCCGAGGCTTTTTCTTGCGCTTGCCGTCTTACGTTCGACACGTTAGCGGTCGTTCTCCAACGCTTCGGGGACAAGAATGTCCTCACTCACTTTCACATCCTGCTTACTTTTTTGAATCAAGCCATGACGCTTCCCTGCGACACTTCCTACATTTTCGGGCACATTCAGT
>NW_023336385.1:0-512 GCF_012971845.1 Lasiodiplodia theobromae | reverse complement strand
AACTGGGCCAAGCTGACCAAAGGCAAGCAAAAATACATACTACCTCTTCCTCTCTACACTCCAAAAAGAAAAAAAAAGTTCTGACCGACGACAACATACAGGCTCTGACTCCATCTACCTCGCGGAGCCGGCCCGCTACGGATTGCAAGACCCAGGCATCCATGCCCCCTTCTTTATCTTCTCCGAGCCGCCCGCCGCTGCCGCTGCTGCCGCCGCTGACGCCGCCAACGTCAACAACTTCTACGTCCTCAACAACCTGCACCAGCTGCACTGCGTTAACATGATCCGCATGCGCTACAACTTGCTCGTTTACCACCGCGACGCGACAGATCCGCTGGCGAAGACGCCCATCGACGAAGACTGGATCAGGCATCTAGAGCACTGTTTCGAGTACCTCAGGCTCGGCGTCACGTGTGCGGATTACCTCACGTTTGAGAGCGACTCACCGCCGGGCAGCCCTGAGGAGTATTGGAAGGACGGCCTAAGTTGGGGCGTCGTACATTCGTGTGTTG
>NW_023336384.1:0-512 GCF_012971845.1 Lasiodiplodia theobromae | reverse complement strand
GCTACCTGACCGATGGCAATCAAATCCATGAGAACATTCAGCCCGTCCTCGACAAGAAGAAAAAGATGAGGCGATTGTTCCAACGGCCCGAGCTAAGCACCGACCGGCTCTATCTGTCAGAATTTACCCACGCCGATAGCAACAAAAGCTGCGATGAGATCTGCAACGGGAACGAGGGACTCGAAGTAGATCAGTCTGAGAGGCTGGTAAAGAGGAATGAATGGGATGACGATGAAGACAACCCAGCAGTCCACTACGGACTGATTGCTTCCTCCAACACGCTGATGAAGAACGCTGAGATCCGGGATTCGTTTGCAGAGACTCACGGCGTGCTTTGTTTCGAGATGGAGGCCGCAGGGTTGATGAACCATTTCCCGTGCTTGATCATTCGAGGCATCTGCGACTATTCCGACACGTACAAGAATAAAGAGTGGCAGGGCTATGCAGCGATGGCAGCAGCTGCTTACGCGAAAGCTCTGTTGGGCCGGATTCCGCCTACTCGAGTCGAGGCT
>NW_023336383.1:0-557 GCF_012971845.1 Lasiodiplodia theobromae | reverse complement strand
GATTAAGGAAACTTACTTCGACTACTTTGATTCTTCTGAGTGAGTAAAGTGACCAACGCTTCCACCATGGATAGAGGTGATAAAGCTGGTCCAGGCGCAACTCTGGACTGACCGCAATGTCTTGAGCGACCCATGCATGCTGTTGCTTTCTGCAAATCCAGATACACGTTTCTTGCCCAGAATTTTGGCGTTTCCTGCAGTGATCATGTATGGGGCTTTTCTTGCCTGTTTCGGAAGACTGGAGAAAAGGATTCATCGTTGGACAATGTTTGGTTTTCTGGCAATCGAGATTAACTGCTGGCTGTTGAAATGTACTCCCTTAACCACTGGAATGGGGTTTATATAGACGAGCCACTGGGCTCATCTCTCCGAGCGATTTGAGTTGCTGCCTGGAGGTTTGGAAAGGCTTTGTGGGGTGTATGCATTTGTATTAGCAGGAATGGCTGCTGGAAGGCTGCAGATCTGCCTCAATGTGAATGGATCAGCATGGCGAGGCAGAAACGCACAGCACGACTTTAGCGCCGAGACGGGGTTTTCTCTTTGCTATCAAGACAAAA
>NW_023336382.1:0-567 GCF_012971845.1 Lasiodiplodia theobromae | reverse complement strand
AATTAAATAAACTAGCTAGATATTATAGAAATCTAAGTAAATATTATAAAATTTAAACTAAGATACGCTATTTAAACTAATAATAAATTAAAATCTAATAAGTAGTTAATAAAGCGATAAGTTTTTTTTTAATTTTATTTTCTAAATACGTAATTTAAAGCGTTTTATATTTAAATTATACTTTAGTATAAGAAAAAAAATAGTTTATCTTATAAATACTAGATAGATTACTAAAAGCGAAAATAAGTTACTATAATTTATTATTTTTATAGCGTTTTAGTATTAAAAACTTATATTTTACTAAAAAAAATAGTATTTAAATTAACTTATTTATATAAAAAAATATAAAATAAATTTCTCGCTACTACGTACTTTAAAAATTACTAGATTTAAAACTTAAGCTTATAGTAGTATATAAAAGTATAATTAAAATTTTATATAATTTAGTTAAGAAATAAACGAGAAATTACTTATTTTTATAAAAAACTAGTTAATTTAATAAATTTAGACCGGTTTATTTACTAAATTAATTATAATTATATATTATTTACTAAATTAACTACTTTA
>NW_023336381.1:0-579 GCF_012971845.1 Lasiodiplodia theobromae | reverse complement strand
TAATTACTAAATAATAATTTAAAAAACTAGTAAATACTAAAAAATATTTAAAAAAATAATTAAATTAAATAAACTAGCTAGATATTATAAAAATTTAAATAAATATTATAAAATTTAAACTAAAATACGCTATTTAAACTAATTATAAATTAAAATTTAATAAATAGTTACTAAAGTAACGAGTTTTCTCTTAATTTTATTTTTTAAATATATATTTTAAAGTATTTTATATTTAAATTACGTTTTAATATAAGAAAAAAATAATTTATTTTATAAATATTAAATTAATTATTAAAAATAAAAATAAGTTTTAAAAACTTATATTTTAATAAAAAAAATAATATTTAAATTAGTCTATTTATATAAAAAAATATAAAATAAATTTCTTATTACTAAATATTTTAAATATTATTAAATTTAAAATCTATATTTATAGTACTTTATAAAAGTATAATTAAAATTTTTATATAATTTAATTAAAAAATAAATAAGAAATTACTTATTTTTATAAAAAACTAATTAATTTAATAAATTTAAACTAGTTTATTTACTAAATTAATTATAATTATATATTATTTA
>NW_023336380.1:0-582 GCF_012971845.1 Lasiodiplodia theobromae | reverse complement strand
GTTTATTTACTAAATTAATTATAATTATATATTATTTACTAAATTAACTACTTTACGTATTAATATAGAGCTAGTATTTTATAATTTACTAAATTATCTATAGTAAATAATTAAATAAATATCTAGATAATTTAAAAAATAAAAATTAACATATAAATAATTTAGTAATTAACTATATATTTTTTACTAAATAAAAAATATAATAGTATTAATAAATATTAAATTTTTTTAATAAATTTTAATAGTAAGAGATTATAATTATTAATAATATTAATTTATATATTATTAACGAGTTATATCGTTACGTAATAGTATATTACTAATTTTAAAACTATTAAAACGTTTATAGTAGTTAATTTTTATATAATAGTTAAGATTTATTATAAAAAGTTTTAGTTCTTATTTATCGTATCTAAATATAGTCTTTATATAATAGAAAAGATTTTATTATTATAGTTCTTTATAGTAGTAATAAAAATATATAAATTATATTTAGACTAGTAGTATATTAAATTATAGTAAATTATTAAAATATTATATTTTTTAAAATTAATTACTAAAATATTAAAAATATTATTTAAA
>NW_023336379.1:0-596 GCF_012971845.1 Lasiodiplodia theobromae | reverse complement strand
TTATTTTTATTATAGTAGAGAGACTAAAAAATATTATTTATTATAAAAATCTTTTATATCTATATAAAAACGTTAAAATTTTAAAAAAATATTTTTTAAGATATACTATTTAGTTTTATATATACTATTTATAATAGATATAAATTATAAAATATAAAATATAAAATAATAAGTAGTAAAAAAGATAATAAATAATAATAATAAATTATAATTTAGTAGATTATAATCTACGCTATTTATACTAACTATTTAAAATATTTAAATATTTAAAAATTTTAATATTTAAGAATCTTAAATTTATAAATTTAAATCTATATTATAATAAAGAAATAAATATAAAATTATATATTTAATAGCTATTAGATTTTAATAGTATATTTAAATCTAAATAATATATATCTAAATTTTTATTTCTAAAATATTAACGTTTCTATCTAGAAATTAATTTTTTTTATAATAAATATTATTTTTAAATTTTTTTACTATTATAAAAAAATAAAAAATAATTAAATTTTAGTCGTTATTAACGTTTTTTTACGCGAAAAAAAGTTAGTTTTTAAAATCTTTTTAACTAAATAAGTCGATATTTTTATTAT
>NW_023336378.1:0-612 GCF_012971845.1 Lasiodiplodia theobromae | reverse complement strand
AATACTCAAGTAGCTTCTTCGCGTGCGCCTTACAAGGTCTACGTCAGAGACTAAAGTGGGGAATCGAAACGAAGCATGAGTCGACTTCTGCCTTGCGTATCCACGAGGAAACCCAATCAGGCCATGTTTGCTACCATTCGCTACAGTAATTCCGACCGTGCATGCGATCCTTGCTATCGGTTGCTCGACCTGGATTCAGTATTGGATGCAAACCCCGTTGATATCGGTGATAGAATTTGCTTACGTATTTATGTGGTTGTCTGACTTCGTGTTTGCAGCCAATAAAAAGTTGCAACGTGGAGCAGTTAGGCGGCAGCAAGGCTCCCATTAGGCAGCTTTACTCACCGGTCAATTTTTGGGCTGGATGAAGCAAGAAATTCATTGCCCGACCGTAAAAGTATAGAATTGGCAATTTAGCTGCTCTTTATCATGCTTCGACACACATTAGCACGCGGAGACAGAAAGGTTATTTTCCTCGGTTTCGGTAGAACGACGGCAAGTTTTTGTCTTGATAGCAAAGAGAAAACCCCGTCTCGGCGCTAAAGTCGTGCTGTGCATTTCTGCCTCGCCATGCTGATCCATTCACATTGAGGCAGATCTGCAGCCTTCCAG